>NC_133621.1:304147645-304160145 GCF_048593235.1 Sminthopsis crassicaudata | reverse complement strand
AAGCCAGATTTGAACTTCAGGACTGGTATTCTTCAGGGCCCCTTAACTGCCCCAAAATGCTAGATTCAGAGTCAGGAAGAACTGAGTTTGAATTCTGCCTTAGACATCTCAATAGCTGTGTTATCCTGGCCTCAGTTTCCTCATCTATAAAACTAAGGATAATATAATAATACCTAGCTCTCAGATTTCTTGTGAGGATAGAATGAGAATATTTATAAAGTATTTTGCAAACCTCAAAGCTCTATATAATTTCCAGCATTATTAGTTTTTATGTATAACAATACTTGATACCACTTGATGTGGTTTAGCACAGTGCTTGGTACACAGCAAGCACTCAATATGTGCTTTTTCCTTCATTCATTCACATAAACTGAATTTAATTTTCTCTGAGGATCACATCTGAGGTTCTGTGATTCTGAAGGAAACTCTTCTTCATTGTCTGTCCCAGATTGCCCCAAAAACAGTATAAGAATCTAAGTTAGCCTTTTCTTGATGACTCAGGATAGACATTACAATTATCAATTCTCTTTATTCTTCTCCCCACCCTGGAGGAATCTTCCCCTCCATATTTGTATCATACACTCCATTTGTGTTACTTATATGGCCTAACTTCTCTGGCAGATGACATTCTTCTGAGATAAGAGACCAAGTCTTTTCCACCTCTTTGTGTCCCCTTCAGAGTATACACAGTAGGCACTAAAGAAATGCTTGAAGGAGCCAGGCATTCTAATAAGTACTCACATAAACATAGCAGCTCAAGATTTCAAAAATTCTGCTTAAAACCATTGTATAAGCTCCTTAATAAAAAGTGTTATTTATTTGTTTTTGAGAAGCAATTGGGGTTAAGTGACTTGTCTAAGGTCAGACAGCTAGTAAGTGGCAAATGTCTGAGGTCATAGTTGAACTCAGATCCTCCAGACTCCAGTACTGATTCTCTGTCCACTATGCCATTTGGTCCCCTTAAACACAAGTGTTATTGTGTACAATTTCCTAGAGGGCAAGACTGTTAAATTTTTGCCTTTTTATTCATAGCACTTCTCGCTGTGTTTGGCACCTAGTAGGCACTTAATAAATGATTGTTGAATGATCCCTATTTTATAGGTGATGAAATTGAGGCCCACGAAGGTTAAGAAACTTCCCTACAAACTGGGTGTGGATCACAACATAGCATTTTTACTCTTTTTGTTGTTGTTTCCTTGCATTTTGTTTTCTTTCTCATTTTTTTAAATTTTTTGTGCAGCAAGATAATTGTATAAAGATGTATGCCTATATTCGATTTACATATATATTTCACAAGATTTAACGTACATTGGATTACTTGCCATCCAGGGGAGGGAGTGGGGAGAAGGGAAGGGGAAATTGGAACATAGGATTTTGCAAGGGTTAATGTTGAAAAATTATCCATGCATATGTTTTGAAAATAAAAAGCTTTAATCGAAAGAAAGCAAGCAAGGAAGGAAGGAAGAGAGAGAGAGAGAAAAGCAAGCAAGGAAGGAAGGAAGAGAGAGAGAGAGAGAGAGGAAGAGAGAGAAAGAAAGAAAGAAAGAAAGAAAGAAAGAAAGAAAGAAAGAAAGAAAGAAAGAAAGAAAGAAAGAAAGAAAGAAAGAAAGAAAGAAAGAAAGAAAGAAAGAAAGAAAGAAAGAAAGAAAGAAAGAAAGAAAGAAAGAAAGAAAGAAAGAAAGAAAGAAAGAAAGAAACTTCCCTACATACCCAATATTAAGCACTGGACCTAGGACTCAATGAAGTTCTGGTCTTCTTGGTTCCAAGGGTCCACTGTCCTTTCTATTACAACAATCATAATTTCTAGACTAATTAAAATACATTTAAATTAGAAAAGACAGATGTAATTGGACAAACTAATCTGTCAGTGATGCAAAATGGCATCAATTAATCAAATTTTCTTTTGTTAAGGTCTGCAATGTGTACATTAGAATAGGACAAGTCCACTGACAGTGCATTTAATATACACTCTAGAACATAAAAGTGTGTAAACAATGCTACAAAATCTGTGAAGAATTAAAACACGAATGTTTCAATCTGTGATTTCCCTCAACTCAACTAAGCAGGCAGCTCTTTTTGACTGAACAAATTTTAAATCTGGAAAGACATCAAGTAAAAACAGAATACTCAAAAATCAGAACTAAGAAAAAAAATTAAACAGTACGACCCTTGTATGGAAGGGAGTATAGGGTATTGCTTTCCCCATTTTACACATAAGAAAACTGAGTCTCAATACCATAAAGTATCCTGCTCAAAGTTACAAAGGTAAGAGCTGCGTTCAAGTTCAATAGATTCATTGTATGGTTCTGTGACATCAAGGCTATTTTCAAGCAGAACCTGCCAGCTTCAGCATTGTCCTGGATTTTTTCCCAAAAATATTTGAAGGGCATCATCCCCATCCTTACCCACATCCAGGTAACAGGAAGCTATTACAGAATCTTTCAAATCTCCCCAACCTCTGCTTTCCCAGAAATGAGGTCAGACTCACTGGCATCTTACTGCTACTGCAACCATCTAAATCTTGTCAATTATAGCAGATAATAAACATGTCTAATTTTTCTTCTAGGAAAGGAAAGAAACATTTGAAAGAAAAAAAAAAGGTTTTTAATGTTGACATTCCTTTATTGTGTTTGAAAATACTAGCCTCTGATGCTGAGAGAGAAATTATTTTTATGCTGAGAGAGGAATTATTTTTAAACTGAAATTTCAGTACATTGTTTTGGTCTTTGTTCTCCAAATCTGTGCAATGCTCCAGATATTTCTTTAAGTCACCAGGTGGTATCTGCAGCCAGGCACCAGCCCTTGACTTTGACATTTTTCTCAATCTTCTCAAGTCTGCCCACTTCTGCTCTATGATAGGATCAGAAGGATCCTGTTAAAATCACCAACTCAAGGTGCCAAGGTCACTGTTCCTTTACAAGTCAGGCATCATCCAGCCACCTGCAGGGAGCCATCAGTCCTATTGTTAAGGCTTCAGGGGAACAAGAAGAATTCGCTCTATTCTTTAGAAACAGCCAATCATTTTAAGCTCTAGGAGTATTTCAAATAGAGATTTTCCAACTTTTCTAACAACTTTTCATTTCACTTTTAAAATATGAGAACCAGCATTATAGAACAATCTAAAAAACGAACAAACAAACAAAAAAAAATAGCAGGTGGATTTCTGGGGCTGGATTTTTAGGAAAACCTGAATTCAAATCTTGCCTCTAACACTTATAAATTATGTGACTCCAGACCAGTTATATCTCCTCTGTGCTTCTGGCAATTCCCTAGTAACTATCTACTTATTAAGTTAAAAATGGGTTTGATGATATTCAATGCAACAAGCATTTACTAAGCACTTGCACTATGCAATTATCCCTGACATTCTCAAGGCCTTTTCCAAAGTTCCTGCCTACCTGGCAATCAGTGTGATCAGGTTTTTTCCTTCTTATTCTGGATGTCTCAGTTCTTACTGCACAAAGGCTTTTGGTTTTTATTTTTTTCTTTTATAATTTCTTCCAAGTCATAGTGTTTTAAGAATCCTCCACAGTTAAGATGACATAAAAGATGACATTTCCTTATTTTCTAGTTTTCACAAGGTATGATTTTTTTTAAATATTTAAATCATTGAAATAGTTGGAATTTACTTTGGCCTGGGGAATGAGATACTTGTCTCTTAGCACTTTTTACCAAACTGCTATCTATTTTTTAATAAGTTCTTGAATAATGAAGTTTTTTTTCTGTGTTTTGTAATCCTAGTATTATCGAGAACTTGGTTCCCATGGGTACTTGATTTTATCTTGTTATTGTCAAGTCCATTACATTGTAAAAATATTTCTGTTTTTTTTTTTTTAATCCAGAATTGAGATCTAGAAATACTTATTTCCTTTCCTTTTTATTTTCTCTAACTGCAATTCTATTCTTGGACTTTTCTTATGATATATGATTACTTTGTCTAATTCTACAAAATATAATGCTGCTATTTTTATCTGTATGGTTTTCATTGCTACCTTTTCTCTATTAGCTCAGTCTAGCCACGAACATTGACTCTCTCCCTAATTACTTTTTGTTTTATTTCTGTAAAAATTATTTTGTAGTTGAATTTAAATGCTCTATATGAGGTAGTTAATACATTTCATTGCTATTTAAATATCATTTCTCTTTTTATCATTGTTTTAAATTTTAATTGGTGAACTAGATGATTTTATGGGCTTATCTTTTATCTCTCCATTTTTCTGAAACTGTTTGCTAGCTCAGTATTATTGTTGATCTTTGTTTTCCTATATAACCTTTATCTCGACTATAAAATCAAGACATTTTAACATCTTTCTTACCAATCTTTACTTCTTTTTTTTCTTTCATTTCTTTTTCTTCTTTTATTGCAAAAAGTAATATTTCTAGGACCACATGAATAGCAATGACAAGTTCTTAGGATCATGGATTTAGAAACAGAAAGATAAAAAGATATAAAGTGCATCTGATTCAGAATTTTACAGGTGAGGACTTGAAGGCCAGTGTCTTGTTCAAAGTCATAAAGTTCATAACTAACATAACTGAGGTTCAAACCAAGGTCCTCCATTTTTCCATTTTAGAATAAGCTTCTCTTTTCCGAGAGTGAATAATCTTACTTAATGCCCTGATCTGTGTAGACAAGATCTAGAATTTTCCCTATTATCTGTATAAAAGTTATAAGGGCTGAGATGCAGTGTAAGCACTTAGACACTTGTCCATGCCCCCTTGGCATTTTTCCAGGAGCTGGACACATCCTCCCCAAACCTCAAAAGATTCAACAATTCTCTACTAATGACCATGTGATTTTCAACATACTCAAAAACAGCCTAAGAAAGTCAAATAAACAATGAAAACAATGCTTCAAACAGCAGGATACCATAATATTGTGGCCTGAGTCGATCTCTCCTCCCCATCCACTCACCCACCCCTTCTCCCAACATTTGATACAAAAAACAAAAGGAGACACAAGGAAAAGAGATTGAATATATGTTTAAAATTAGCAGGAGTTTCCCCAGTAAAGTTCTTGGAGGAAGGAAGGGAAAAAAAGATGGGAGAAGGGGGGTGGGGGTGAAGGTCATTGCAGGGAGATAGAATTCTGCTTAATCTCTTTCTTAAAATTATTTTTTTTAAATTTGAACTTAAATACCAAAAAAAGAGCATTTCTGATGATGGTGAATACAACATGAAACCACGAATCTCTCATGTTTCTTAACTTCTTTTTATTTTAAAGGCATATAGTCAGTTCTATATGTTACTTTCAAAACTGTCCTGAATGTCTGTTCTTTCTTCTCCATGATTTCTCCTGCTCATTTCTTTATTAAAGCTTTTTATTTTTTCAAAATATATGCATGGATAATTCTTCGACATTAACCCTTGCAAAACCTTGTGTTCTAGTTTCCCTCCTATTCCCCCATCCCCTCCCCTACATGGCAAGTAGTCCAATATATATTAAACATGGTATAAATATATGTGAAATCCAATATATGCATACATATTTATACAATTATCTTGCTGCACAAGAAAAATCAAATCAAACCAGAAAAAATGAAAAAGAAAATAAAATGCAAGCCAACAACAGAAAGAGTGAGAATGCTATGTTGTGATCCATACTCAGTCCCATAGTCTCTCTCTGGGTGTAGATGGCTCTCTCCATCACAAGACCACTGGAACTGGACTGAATCATCTCATTGTTGAAGAGAGCCACATCCATCAGAACTGATCATCCTATAATATTGTTGTTGCTGTGTACAATGATCTCCTGTTTCTGTTCACTTCACTCAGCATCAGTTCCTATAAGTCTCTCCAAGCCTCTCTGAAATCATCCTGCTCTTTGTTTCTTACAGAACAATAACATTCCATATTCTGCTCATTTTAAAAATGATTCTGATGAAATTCTGGTCCATCTCCCTAATGTTGCCGTTAGCGTAGTCCCGGGTTATTAGTCCATGTTCTCTGCCCACTCCTCTTGTCCCCAGTGTCATAGAGACCACACCACATACCTGTTCCTCTGCCACGTCTAGAAACAGCTCTGCAAAGAGATTTCCTTTCATAGGGACCATCCATCCTGGACTACAGCCACAGGCGGTGAACAAGAAACCCCAAAAACCTCAACCTCTGGGAAAGAGCCCCCGATGTCAGTTTCTATGACCCTTTCCCCTTCTCCATCCAGGTTATATTTGTCAGGCTCAATGTTTCCCAGAAGCTGGGTTCTGCTGGCAAGAACCAGTGGTCGCCTCCTTACCCTAAGGAGGGATGTTGATGTGAGTTGCGCCAATCACAGAATCACAGGGAAATATCAAAACAAGAAAACAATCTCTTTGCCTTAGTTAGAAAACACTGCCTGCCATGAGAGGAAAGTATGGGTCTTTCCAACCCTCCATTTTTAGCAACAGGTAACATGACCTGGAATCTCCCTTCCAAGTCCTATCTTCTCTTCTTGGGAGAGTTTTCTTTGCCTTGAGTAACATTTATAACAAATACTTTTCTCAGTTTTTTTTTTCCCTCACCCCTTAAATCAATTTCTTTTCCATTGCCTCCCAAACTCAATTTTAGGTCATAACACCCCTTCAGGCACTCCTTATATTGATTTACAGACCAAATGTTCCCTTCTGGCCTTTTCTCTCCAGGAGTTATCAGAAGAGAGATTTCCTCTGTGTCTGAGTCTATGGCCAATTTCTTTTCCATATCTTCCTATACAAGTGTGTAAAAATATGGGAAATCAAAGCCAGATCTTCAAATATTATTCCTCGTTTCCCTTGGGCAGAAGACTCTAGGATGAGGTTTGATACTCTTTCATTTTCTGTAAATCGCCTTCCATTTTTCTCTCTTTTTTTCACTGTGGGGGAATAATCCCATGTGATTTGAAGTGGGATTCTTAATAAATCAATGATATTCTTCCTCGGAACTGCTTGTAAAAATCTCTTTATCTAAATCTCTGGGGGGAGCTGAAGCTGATGTTTCTCAAGAAAGAGTCCAGGTGAATTTTTTGATCTGATTGTCACCCCTTGATCTTGATAAAACCGGGGAAATTTCTCGAATGAGTTCCTAAAATGGATTAAGATTTCCAATTTCACCTTCTGGAGTGGGAATCTAGAGACTTATACATTGTCTTTCTGAGCTCTCCTGGTCAGGCCTTTTACCTGCTAAGTTGTCTTTTGATCTTATTTTGAGGCATGCTCTAGCATTTCTATCATTTTTGTCCTTGATACTGGGACTCTCCTTTTTCCTTGACTATGTGCCATTATGCAAACCTTTAAGTAACTTTTCCGTGTTACTATTTTTTTGTGAGCCCTCAACATCACTCCGTTTTACTTATAGTCTCTTTCAGACACTGACATTTCTCTATTTGGGCCAAATTCTTTTTTATTTCCTTTGAAGAGTTTTAATCCAAGTCCATGGACTTTTGTGAGAGCTGGATTCATCTCTAAAGCCATTGTTGAAGGAAACATATTATTTTCTCCTTCTGGTGACTTCTCTTTGGGGTCTTTTAACTATGTTCTTTCATAGAATTGTCATTTTTCTCTGCTTACTCATTTCTTTGTTCATTCTTTTTCTTTTATCTTGGAGCTATCCAGCTAGATAGCGCAGTGAATAGAGCACCAGGCCTGGAGTTAGGAAGACTCATCTTTCGGAGTTAAAATTCAGTCAGCCACTTGCTAGCTGTGTGACCTTGGCCAAGCCACTTTACCCCTTTTTACCTCAGTTTTCTCATCTATAAAACAAGCTGGAGAGGGAAATGACAAACCATTTCAGTATCTTTGTCAAGAAAACCCCAAATGGTGTCATCAAAAATCGGATGCGACTAAACAATAACTGAGATGATTTTCCTTTGAGCAGCAGTTCTTAAACTCTTTGGTCTCACAAGCTTTTAATGCTCTTATTGAGAACCTCAAAAAGTTTTGGTTTATATGGGTTTTTTAATCTTTCAAGAGCTACTATATTAGAAATTAATATTGTATTGTTAGGAAAGCAGATTTGACCTTGGGGACTCCTTGAAAGGTTCTCTAGGATCCTGAAGAGTCCTTGTATTCCATTACCTTTGGGGTCCCTAAATAGTTCCCCTTCTTTGCTTTCCTTCCAGTATTTATTTATTTGGATTTAGGAACACTTTTCTCTTTATTAATGTGTCTGTTGAGGAGTTGGTCTTGCTTATCACTTCTCATTCTACCAACTTGTCAGAACTCCAATTTCTCTCTGTCATTTTGTCCCTTTGTCTCTAGCACAGCCTTACATGCTGTTGGGGTGTGATGAATCTGTTGTTGTGGGACTGAATGTTATTTGGGCACCCATAATGCAGGCTGCTTTCTTTAGAAAGCTTTTCACCCTCAGGAGCATTTTATCTCTCTTGAGTCCAAGCAAGAGACAACATGAACTGGACAAGAAGAATTATTGTCCTCATTTCACAAATGAGAAAACTGGGCAAAGTAAAAGCAGTTGTAACCTGCCGGGCAGAAGCTGGGCTGTTTGATGACTTTTCCCCATGCAGTAATTTCCATGGCCTGGAAAATCTAGCTAGGACATTAAAAAAAAAAAAAAAAAAAAAAAAAGGTGAAATCCAATCTCCCTTCACAGAGAACTTTAATACAGAGTTAATCCTACTTAATTATCAACTTTGAATAATAATAAATTAGCATCTTAATGAATTATTTTGAAGTTTGTGAGTTACTAAATAAGTTTTATCTCACTGTGATCAGGGAGTCCACTTTTTGTCTGTCCCTCAGTTTCTTCATCAGTAAATTAAGAGAGTCAGCTCAATGACCTCTCAGGTTCCTTCCACTTGTAGATCTGTGTAATTTCAGAAAAACCTGGGAGGATTTATATAGATAATGCAGTGAACTAAGTAGAATCAGGGGAAGAAGAAGAATATCTAATATGTGTCAAAAATGGGATTCAGATTTAGGTCTTTATGCTTCAGAATGCACTCTTAGACAAGAATTAGGCTTATTATTTTGACGTGGTCAATGCAAGTATTTGTTTTTCTTGCTTTCTCATTTGTCAGGGGTGTGGAGGAAAGAGATCAAAAAGCAGAATATTCATGAAAATTTTAAAAATAATAATAATGAAGTTCAAATTTCCTTGACTCCACATCTCATACTCCATTCATTAGGCCATGGTTCCTTTCTCTCTTAAAAGGTATTGGAATTTTCTGAATTAAAGTCTTTCTCTGAAGCTTTGGAATAATGGATTGAATTTATTATCTGGTTTTTTAAAAATATAAGCTGTGGAGCAGCTAGGGGGCGCAGTGGATAGAGCATCAGCCCTGAATTCAGGAGGACCCGAGTTCAAATCTGGCCTCAGACACTTAACGCTTCCTAGCTGTGTGACCCTGGGCAAGTCACTTAACCCAGCCTTAGCAAATAAATATATAAAAGTTGTATACAAGTGTTATAGTTTCAGATTCAGTACCCTCCTGATCTTCACATAGGAAAAGACTCATGTTGGTCAATTATAGAACTTAGGGAAAAAGACACTTGAGCTTTCTGGGTCTCAGTTTCTTTATCTGTAATGAGTCTGTGATCCTGAAACTTAGGTTCTTTGACTTCAAATCTAGGACTCTCTCCCTGCCCAAGTGGAGCTTCTGTATAAGTCATATACACAGATACTCAATATTTTATAAAATTAAAAACAGCTCACAATTATGCATCCCTTTAAAGTTCACCACACTATATCCCTATCATGACTCTGTGATGTAGGCAGTATAATTATAACCTGTTTTAAAATATATGTACATATATATATATATTTACTGTGTCATTCTAAGCAAGTTTATGTGCATATGTGTGTATAATATATTTGTGCTAAAATAGATTGTTATAGATAGCCAAGATTCAAATTCAGATCTCCAAACTCAAAGCAGCTGCTCCTTCCACTATTCCATAAAAATCTCTTCCCAGGAGTCCTGGGGGCAATCAGCTGAGCCCCTCCCACAGTGTTCTCTCTGTTTAAGGAGCATGCTTCAAGCTTTGAACTAAGCGCTCCTGGCTATTGAAGGAGCCACTTGTGGGTCAGGGAAGATGAAGCAATGCCCTCAATGGTCACCAAATAGGAAGCATCACCATTCAGGAGAAAGGAGTCAGAATTCCCGCTGACCGGCCATCACGCTCTCTCCATACCCATCTAACTTGCCAGTCCTATCCATGGACCATAGGATCCTTCCCTCTGACGTGGACCTGAAATAGGTGTTATCTCTCCTGTTAGAATGCGAGTTCTTGTTGGCAGGGACTGTCTTGCTTTTCCATTTGTCCCTCCCAAGCTTAGTACAGCACTTTGAATATATTATGCTTAACAAATGCTATATTCATTCATTGTTGTGAATATGTGACCTGGAGCTCCCTCTCTGAGCTAACCATGACTTCTTCCTCCCCTTCCACATCCTGTGAGCTACAATAGATGTGTCTGGATCTCAAGTCCTGGCCTGCCTCTTTGGTTCTGGGTTTCTTTTCTTGAGCATAAGTGAGCCTTCAGATCGACATTTTTATTATATTTGAAGGTCTCTCTGTCACTGAGGACGGTGTTTTCTGCAGCCACTACAACATTTTCCCCCTGAGGCAATTGGGTTAAGTGGCTTGCCCGGGGTCACACAGCTAGGATGTGTTAAGTGTCTGAGGGCAGAGTTGACTTCAGGGCTGGTGCTCTATCCACTGCACCACCCAGCTGTCCCCACTATAACATTTCTCAGAAGAGAAGCTGACCCTGGGCAGGAGGCTGAGTCTAAGCCATGGGCCATCTTGTCAGAAAACGCAGACTTGAAGGGAACTACTTGAACAGTGCAGGGCCAAGGTGATCGTTAAAAATATATTCAACAATCCCATTAAAATTTTCATTTTGGAAGGCCAATAGGTGGCGCAGTGGATAGAGCACCAGCCTTGAATTCAGGAGGACCAAGTTCAAATCTGTCTCAGACACTTAACACTTCCTGGCTGTGTGACCCTGGCCAAGTCACTTAACTCCAGCCTCAAGGAAAAAAAAAAAAAAGTTCCATTTTTACTATTTTTAAATATCAGCCTCCTAGGAAGGTATGAAAAGAATAATTGAAAGTGTTTATCAACTTGCAATTATGAGACTTATGTTTTCAAGCATTTCTTCTGTAGTTGAGTATGTAAATAGATCACCTATATCCCAGGGAACTTTTATGTAGAGTACTACTTCCTTATGGGGAGCCCCTAGGCATGAGATGAACCTAAGCTGAAGGATTTTTCCTAGGGTCTCCAGAGTAAAGAGACAAAGAGTCTGGCTCTCCTCTTTGGTGTCCAGGCTGTTCTAGGACTGAACCTGGTTTGCCTGCGCCCAGAGCTAGGAGTCCCTTAGTGAGATGAGTGTCCAATTCCAATGGGCCAAGAAGGGCTCTCTTGTTACAAAACAAAGTGCTACCGCGGGGAATTGGGGAAATCTTCTCAGAGAACCCATGTGATGGTCTCAGAATATTTTCTCTCTTGCCCTTTCTCTTTCCTGAAATCCCCCCCTTGTATTTCTTTCCCCCCAGAAAAGTAATTTGGCTGCAAATTGCCCTGTTCCATGCAAATCATCATACATCATCTCCCCAACAATTGAGGAAGTTACCATCCCTCTCCAGACAATACCTGGATTCGGTCCAAAAGCATGTGACAACCCAGATGTTTCCACCCCAACTGGGAGACGTTATTGCTTTCCATTCCTTTTTTCATAGTTTGTAATTAGTTATGTCCAGGTTGACTCCTAACAGGAGAATGGAAGTTCCTTGAAGGCAGAGGTTATTTCACATCTGTCTAGGCCTAATAGCGCCTAAATGTCTGATGATGAATGAACTGAATTATGTGACAAGAGCCGGATAAAACCTGGGTCCAGGTTCATTGATCCCCCTCCACTTTTTGCTGTGGTTTGATGATGGTCTCCCCCAGGGCCCAGATTCCTTCTCAGGCTGAGCAGTGAACACATAGGTCCCTGCCCATCCAGAGAGGCCTTCCTCTCCTCCTCCTGGATGTCTCAAATGTAGGTCCTTCCATCATTCGAGTAAAAATAAACCCATGAAAGCCTATTGCTTCTTAGCATATTGGCCAGCCTGCTTTCACTGTGGAAATCTCTATTCCCCAAACAGCAATGGACTGGTACAAACTGGCACTGGAGCTGGCTTTTAAGAGACAGTTAGGAATTCAAATGGTAAATGGAGGAGGGAGGATATTTCTGGCCTGGATAGCATTGTAAACATAACCAGAGAAGCAGAGATTGACATGTATTCCAGTACAGGCTGTGTGGAGAAGAGGCATGTGAGCTAAGCCCGCTGTGTGTATGTGTCTCTCTCTCTGTGTATCTCTCTTTCTCTCTGTGTGTCTCTCTCTGTATTTCTCTCTGTCTGCTTGTCTCTCAGTCTCTCTGATTCTGTCTCTCTCTGTCTCTGTCACCCTGCTTCCTTTCTCTTTTCTCTTCCCCTCTCCTCTTTTTTCCTTCTCCTCTCCTCTTCTCTGTCTCTCTCTGTCACTTTCTCAGTCTTTTCCTGTCTCTCCTTCCTTTCTTCCTCTCTTTTCTCTCCC